>NC_073404.1:5668742-5701242 GCF_028641065.1 Leucoraja erinaceus | reverse complement strand
TGGATCAGTAATATGCTGGACACAGCACATTTGGAAGAAATGAAAGTCCTCCTAATAGACAAACAAGACCTATTCTTAAGGAATTGGTCCCCATTTATTGATTTTTTGGATTCATGTGGTGACATAGTATCATGAAAACTAACAGGTTCAGGTATGGGTGAAAGATGATTTAGAATATTTAAAAAAAAATCATCTCACTGTGGCGATTGAACAATCTTCCTCCTGCTTTCCTTCTTCATTTATTCCTTCTCTTTCACTTTTTCTTTATCGGTTTTTCACCCACGCTCACTAATCTATTCTTCACTTTTCACAACCTCTTTTTCTTCTTTCCTTTCTCACTTCTCTCTTTTTTTAAAAAAAGGGTAGTTGTACAGAGAATGTAATATGTTAACATCGTTTTTGTACCAATGCATTGTACTCACTTCTAATAAATAAAATATAAAAAAAATATATATAAATTTCCATTGCAGCACATGGATACTTAATGATACAAATTGTACAGATTGCTAGCA
The DNA here is from genome assembly GCF_028641065.1 of Leucoraja erinaceus. Lineage (NCBI taxonomy): Eukaryota > Metazoa > Chordata > Chondrichthyes > Rajiformes > Rajidae > Leucoraja > Leucoraja erinaceus. The sequence continues at coordinate 5,700,730 of NC_073404.1, read as the reverse complement.
GAGAGGAATACTTTCTTTGGGTGATGATAAGGTTAGAGACAAGTCAAGGCTACAGATTTAAATTGTGAAATTTAGGTGAAGAGCCAAGGCCCATGTTACCCCTTAAAAGCTGAAGAGTGGGTAAGGCTTCTGACCCAACATGTCACCACGTTTTCTCCAGAGATGCTGCCTGACCCACTGAGTTACACCAGCACTTTGTACCTATCTTCGGTGTAAAATAACATCATCAGTTTCTTCCTACACATATCAAATCAAATTATATTCAGCTGATGCAAAGCTTGGTGATTCTTCAAGTCTGCACATGTAACCTGCTTCCATTTTGTTTCTATGTTTGTTTGATAAACAGCTATCCCTCAGTGTTCCACACTGACCTTGTGAATGAAAGGCAACTTTTAACTATACAGATATCTTTAAAATCAACCATTCTGAAGGTTATGGATCTATCCCTATTCCAGCTTTTCTTAAATTAAGTGCATGAGCTAAGCAGTATAAAGAGATGACCTTTGCAATTTAATTGTGAATACTGTATAGATTTTTAGTTATCGTGTTGTGTAGGAAGGAACAGCAGATGCTGGTTTAAACCGAAGATAGACACAAAATGCTGGAGTAAATCAGCGGGACCGACAGCATCTCTGGATAGAAGGAATGGCCGATGTTTCGGGTAGAACCTGAAACGTCGCCCATTCCTTCTCTCCGGAGATGCTGCCTGACCCGCTGATTTACTCCAGCATTTTGTGTCTCTCTTTAGTCACCATGATGTCTTTTAAAGCAAGGCTTTTAATGGTACATATCATATTCCAAATAATTAATTTGCCAGCTTGGTAGGAATATCAAAGCACCTGATGCTATCCATCTCCCATTTTAGTTAGAAGAGGCCTCACCAGATAATGAAATGACACTGGACTGATTGATTGATTGATAAATCATCAACTATTATCCAGTCACCGAGCTGGACATTTTAAGCGATGTCTCGTAAAATAGCATTGAATTTTGTTTCCGTCTTCCTCTGGGAACGACAGAGTATGACAGGCCAAGTCTCTTTAAAGTTTCAAATCGTATTCAGCGACGGTTCATGAGCAGTGCTAGCAAGGATTATTTACAACTGGTGTGAAATTAGATTGCTCACAATGTCAAAAATGGAATAGGTCAGTTGTGGAGTAGGAGGAAGGGCGGTGACGTTGACAAAAAATCAATTGATTTTACAGTATTTACAATTAAAATACAAAGGTCATCTCTTTATACTGCTTAGCTCATGCACTATATTAACAGGAAAGTTCTCCACAATCTCCACACAGACAGCCGAGGTCAGGCTCAAATCTGTGTCTCTGGCACCGTAGGGCAGCAGCTCTACCAGCTGTGCTGCTGTGCCAGCCAGATGTGAAAGTCCTGCCAGCTGAGCCGTTGCCTTTGAAGGAATAAAGAATAAATACAAATATCGATGGAACTATGGAAATATCTTGTCAATAAAGACAGTCAAGCAATGTAGCACGTGCTATGAAATGGTATAGGTTTGCTTTAACTGCAGTTGAGGGTTGTGGAAAACTATGGGGATCAGTAATTAACTGGGATTAATTGTATGGAGCCAAGCAAATTGTACTTGAATGGATTGAGTAGCCTTTTATCGATAACAATGTTCTTGCACTTAAGTATTACGGGTGGCGATCTCTCGATTTCTCTTATGTAAAGAAAAATTGGGTTGAAAGGCATCCTAGTTTAAATAATGGTCCTTTAACATGATATTTGGTATTTTTCCGAACAGGTTGGATTCTTATTGACCGCTGCGGGAAACATTTTGGCACAGTTTTGAACTACCTGAGGGATGATTCTATTATTCTTCCGAAGAGTAAGCGGGAAATAAAGGAACTGTTGGCAGAGGCCAAATATTACCTCATTCAAGGCTTAGTCGATGTCTGTCAGACAGCATTACAGGTAATTTACAGATGCTATCCTTTAACTTTTATTGCTAAATATAATTTAGCAATCTTTGTTCTCTCTCTCTGTGGATGCATTATAATATGTATTGAAAATTAGTTTTGTGCTATAATAGCTCCATCTGTAAAGTCTGCACCGGTACCAAATTCAAAATAAAAGCTATATTGTGACTTCATGTACGATGAAGCTTCTGCTGGCATAAGAGCAGACCAGCCCCTTGTGTTCACAGAACTATGAGTACCACATCTCTGGGATTTTTGTTTGTGCTCCACACATTTGCCATCTTACAACTTCAGCAAAAATCACCATAGAAACATAGAAAATAGGTGCAGGAGCAGGCCATTTGGCCCTTCGAGCCTGCACCGCCATTCAATATGATCATGGCTGATCATCCAACTCTGGATACTTTCCTGTACCTGCCTTCTCTCCATACCCCCTGATCCCTTTAGCCACAAGGGCCACATCTAACTCCCTCTTAAATATAGCCAATGAATTGGCTTCAACTACCTTCTGTGGCAGAGAATTCCAGAGATTCACCAATCTCTGTGTGAAAAAATGTTTTTCTCATCTCGGTCCTAAAAGATTTCCCCCTTATCCTTAAACTGTGACCCCTTGTTCTGGACTTCCCCAACATCGGCAACAATCTTCCTGCATGTAGCCTGTCCAACCCATTAAGAATTTTGTACGTTTCTATAAGATCCCCCCTCAATCTTCTAAATTCTAGCGAGTACAAACCGAGTCTATCCAGTCTTTCTTCATATAAAAGTCCTGACATCCCAGGAGTCAATCTGGTGAACCTTCTCTGTACTCCCTCTATGGCAAGAATGTCTTTCCTCAGATTAGGAGACCAAAATTGTACGCAATACTCCAGGTGTGGTCTCATCAAGACCCTGTACAACTGCAGTAGAATCTCCCTGCTCCTATACTCAATCCTATCCTATATCCTTTTGCTATGATGGGACTGTCGAGAAGGGCGCAACCTTGGTTTGCTTAGGATTTTCAGCTGATGGAAAGTGAATGAAGGCGTTTGAACTGAACTATCCAACTAAGCTACAGACAGTCAAGAGTGTTTTATTGTCATATATCCCGAAACAGAGCAATGAAATTCTAACTTGCCGCGGCTCTACAGATATGTAAACGTGTTGCTCCGTAAATCCTGTAATAAACAACTAAAAATGTTCAATATATATATTTTAAAAAACAGACAAATAAATAGACAATAGTAGTGCAAAATCAAAAATAATGTCCCCAAGTCTCCGGAGCCTATTTGTAGTGTTTTATTGCGTTTTTTAGCCTGATGGTTGTAGGAAGAAGCTGCTCCTGAACCTGGACCTGTTAGTTTTCAAGCTCCCACACCTTCTACCGATGGCAGGAGAGAAATTAGCGTATGGCCAGGGTGGGGTGGATCCCTGATGATGCTGGCTGCCTTTTTGAGGCAGTGATTCTTGTAGATCCCTTCAATAGTGGGGAGGTCAGTACCTGTGATGGACTGCGCAGTGTTCACCACTTTTCCAAAGCTCCCAGGTGAAATAACATTAAACCATTGTGAACTCTAAACATCTTGTTAGAAGCTTCTGCTTTTCACCCCCCTCCCCTTCCCCAACCTGTATCCACCTATAACTTGCCAGGCTTTGTCGGGGTCCTCCACTCTTCCAGCTTTCTTCACCCTTCCTTCCCCTGTCCCCTTCCCCTTCCTCACCACAATCAGACTGAAGGGTCCCGATGCGAACCGTCAGCTATCCATGATCTCCGGAGTTGCCGCATAACCTGCTGAGTTACTCCAGCATTTTGTGTCTTTTTTTGTAAACCAGCATCTGCAGTTCCTTGTTGCTGCATTAAATTGTTTTGCAAAACACATGCCGATTTCTGCACAGAGTGGTAGTTGTTTGGTATGCAAGTTGCTGAGGAAGTGGGAGAGGCAGGTTAAATCAGTGCTTAAGAGGCATTTAGACAGACGCAAACAGGCTAGGAATAGAGATATGGACTAGGTGCAGGTAGGTAGAACTAGTTAGATTGGCATAATGGTCAGCGCAAACATGGCGGGCCAAAGCATCTGTTCCTGTGCTGCACTGTTTCATCTTCCAATACGTGGCGGTACAGCAGTACCAGAGACCCAGGTTCGATCCTGATCTGTCCGTACAGAGTTTGGCCGTTCTCCCTGTGCTTGCCTGGGTTTTTCCCACGTGCTCTGGTTTCCTCACACACTCGAAAAAGGTACAGGTTTGTAGATTAATTGGCTTTGGTAAAAAAAATTGTAAATTGTCCCTAGTGTGTAGGATAGTGCTAGTGTATGGGGATCGCTGGTTGGCACTGATTTGGTGGGCCGAAGGGCCTGTTTCCGTGTTGTATCTCTAGAATTAAAACCTAAAAAAATCTAAATGGAAAATGCCAAATTAGATCATTACACTGGGAAAGCTAATATCAGATTGCATCTCTAGTACGTACCTTAGAATTTGGTATATCTCTGAATAAATCTCTATGAAATCTACAACAAAACAATGGTCGAGGTGGTGCAGTAACTTCTTGAAGCTTGGGTTACCAAAATGGAGGTGGGATCAAATCCCTCCAAGGCAGGTGGGGGAATATATATTCAGTTTCAGCAAATAAACATTTTGTTAGCAGCACTCGGGAAAGAGATCTGCCATTGTTGCCACCTCTGGTCTGCGTGAGATTTCAGACGCAGTGTGGTTGAATATTCACTTCCCTCCAAAACTGCTGATCAAGCCACTTGGTCAGGGACGCTTAGGAAATAAGCAGTAATTGTTGGCCTTGAGTGATGCCCCTACATCCTGCAAATACATGAATTTCTTGGAAGAAAATTCATAGCAGGATGCAACTGTTGCAAAAAGTAAACAAAAAGAAGGCAAAATAGCAAGCAGTTATATTGTAATTTCTTTTGGCTTTACAAATCCGTAGATCGTCACTAAGACTCAGAACTGATGATTAATACTCAGTACATCAGTACTACTCAGTACTCAATAGTACTCGGTACTGAGTTTAGTACTGAGCAGTGATTAGAATATGAAAACAGGGATGTAATGCTGAGGTAATGCTAAGACACTGATCATAGAAACATAGAAAATAGGTGCACGAGTAGGCCATTCTGCCCTTCGAGCCTGCACCTCCATTCAATATGATCATGGCTGATCATCCAACTTAGTATCCCGTACCTGCCTTCTCTCCATACCCCCTGATCCCTTTAGCCACAAGGGCCACATCTAACTCCCTCTTAAATATAGCCAATGAACTGGCCTCAACTACATTCTATGGCAGAGAATTCCAGAGATTCACCACTCGCTGTGTAAAAAATGTTTTTCTCATCTCAGTCCTAAAAGATTTCCCCTTTATCCTTAAACTGTGACCCCTTGTTCTGGACTTCCCCAACATCAGGAACAATCTTCCTGCATCTAGCCTGTCCAACCCCTTAAGAATTTTGTAAGTTTCTATAAGATCTCCCCTCAATCTTCTAAATTCTAGCGAGTACAAGCCGAGTCTATCCAGTCTTTCTTCATATGAAAGTCCTGACATCCCAGGAGTCTGACATCAGTCTGGTGAACCTTCTCTGTACACCCTGTATGGCAAGAATGTCATTCCTTAAATTAGGAGACCAAAACTGTACACAATACTCCAGGTGTGGTCTCACCAAAACCCTGTACAACTGCAGTAGAACCTGATGATTAATACTCGCATTAGATCGCATTGACAGTATTGTGAGCAGTTATACCCCATATCTGAGGAAAGACGTGCTGGCATTGGAGAGGGTCCAAAGGAGGTTTATGAGAATGATCTCGGGGATGGTTGGGTTAAGGATGATGAGCTTTTGACAGCACTGGGCCACTACTCGCTGGAGTTTCAAAGGATGGGGGGGGGAACCCTCATTGAAACTTACCAAATAGTGAAAGGCCTGGACAAAGTGGATGTGGAGAGGATGTTTCCACTAGTGGGAGAGTGTGGTACCAGAGAACACAGCCTCGGAAGAAAAAGGACATAACTAGGAAGGATTTGAGGAGCAATGTCTTTAGTCTGTGGGTAGTGAATCTGTGGAATTCATTGCTGCACTTGGCTGTGGAGGCCAAGTCAATTGGATCTTTAAAGCAGTGATGGACATGTTCAAACTTAGTGAAGATGTCCAAGGTTATGGGGGGGAAGGCAAGAGAATGGGGTTGAGAGGGAAAGATATATCAGCCATGATCGAATGGTGGAGTAGACTCTGGGCTGCATGGCCTAATTCTGCTCCTGTAACTTAGAACTTAAGAACCTCTCATTTTAAACACGTTTGCTGAAAATTGTCAAGTTACAAATTTTGTTTGTGACTTGTGAAAGAAGGGGGTTGATGAATTGTTGTAGCTGGCAAAGCCTTCTGGCAACGAAACAGTGTTGCACCTCGCATGACCGAGGAATAAAACAATTCTTTTCACTCTCTTCCTTGTGCAGCTGGAATATTTTCCACGTTTGCTGTACTTGGCTGAAGTTAGATTGTGGTCGCCATAGCAACCTTGTCCTCACGAGGGCAAGGTTATTCATTGATGGCTTTCTTCACCTCTGAACTTTGATTTTCTTTCAGGACAAGAATGAGTGCTGTGAAGTAGCTTGCACGATCCCCATGATAACGTCTCCCAAGGAGGAAGAGAGACTAATTGAAAGTTGCGCTAAGGTCATACGACTATTGTGTATTTTATTGAATTACACATTTTGTTAGATTTTATTGCAGTTACTAATCAATTGTACTTTTTACCAACAGCCGGTGGTGAAGCTGCTACACAACAGGAGCAACAACAAGTATTCCTACACTAGGTACGATGATGTTTCTATTTCAGGTTGGGTTTGACAATGTTGGATTGCCTTATTGAGGTTCTTTTAAATTATTACTTTGACCTACATCGAACATTGTTAATGTTAATTAGATACTAACTAATAACAGCTTTCAGTGGGTCATTGGAAAGTGGCGAAAAAACAAAGTGATTCCGTGTAAGATTGAGTTGGCTCTTCTTTATCTTATCTTTTGAAAACATTTGTAGCAAAGACCAAGATAGACCACTCCTGCTAAATGCAATGGGCTGACGTGTAGTATGCAACGGAGCAGAACGTGGGCCTTTTTTCATCCATTTCAGTAACCTGACCCGACTCGCAGTGTAATCAACATTGCGGGGGAACAGTTTGTGTCAATAATGGACAACAGACAATAGGGGCAGGAGTAGGCCGTTCGGCCCTTCGAGCCAGCACCGCCCTTCAATGTGATCATGGCTGATCATCCCCAATCAGTACCCCGTTCTTGCCTTCTCCCCATATCCTCTGACTCCGCTATTTTTAAGAGCCCTATCTAGCTCTCTTGAAAGCATAAATTATAATTCTGAAAATGAGGAGAAGATTTTTACCAAATAGCTTTTATTTTTACGAGGATGTTTCCGTAACCGGCTTCCGTCTCCGCACTAGTATCTTTGCTCCGCTACGGGATCTTTGGTGCGGAGACGGTAGCTGGTTACGGAAATGGGGCCAAAAATTACCCATGAATCTGCCCATGAATTACCCATGAATCTGCCCACTACGTCTTTTTCGTCGAGTGATCTATCTTGCTTGCTATAGGATCTTTGATTTATAGTGCAACAAATTGGAAATGAAACTAGATGGCCTTTCGCAGGCAGTTAACTTTCTGTTTCTCGAGTAACACTGCATCTGCGTATCTGGCTACCAGTGCCCCGTTTTTACTAACCACTGAAGGTGTATCATGGAGAACTTTGGTAGCTCTGTTGAAAGTCAGTTAAATATTATAAACAACCTTTTCCCCAAGCTAATCTTATTTCTAGTTAACTTGGTGAATACCAATTTCGGCAGCACAGTGGCGTAGCACTAGTGCTGCCTTATAGCGCCAGAGACACACGTTTGATCCTGACTATGTTTGCTGTCTGTACGTTCTCCCTGTGACCACGTGGGTTTTCGCCGGGCGCTCCACTCTCCTCCCACACTCCAAAGACGAACAGATTTGTAAATTGTTCCTGGTGTCTGTAGAATGGTGTTAGTGTATGGGATGATTGCTGGTCAGTGCGGACTCAGCACTGTCTCTGCACTGTCTAAAGTAAATTAATACAGATGATTGCACCCAATTGTCAGGGTGAGAGAGTCAAGATTGTTTAATTGTCGTATGAAGTGACAATGGACCAATGAAATTCTTACTTGCAGCGGCATTGCAAGCCTGTAAACACAATACACTTAGATAAAATATAAAACAAAAATTCAATAAATCAATAACCACTATATTACTATAGAAAAACCCCTCTGTCCTTCATATAATCAAAGCAGTCCATTGAAGTTCACAGTTTAGTTTAGAGATACAGCGTTGAAATAGGCCAATCAGCCCACTGAATCTACACCGACCAGTGATCCCCGCACACTAGCACTATCCTACACACACTAGGGACAATTTGCATATATACCGCGCCAATTAACCTACAAACCTGTATGTTTTGGAGGGTGGGAGGAAACCGAAGATCTCTGAGAAAACCCATGCAGATCACGGGGAAACTTGCAAACTCCGCACAGACAGCACCCGTAGGGACCCAGATTGAACCTGGAACAGTGAAAAGTTTTGGATATAATGCAGTTCTTTTGTGATTTGTACCAAATCATGGGTTTGATGATCTGACAAATGAAGGACAAAGTCTCATTATGTCTACTGCTGCTTTTTTTTACATGGATGCAAATATCCATTTAACATCAATAACAGGCTATGTAAAATATGCTAGAGGATTCATTATTGTTAAACTAAAAGAACAGCACAAAAGTCATAGCTCTCTTTGTGAAAAATTGTGGTAGACAAAAAGCTGATCAATTTATTTGTAGGTTTTCCAAACAATGCCCTGCTAATTTATTTTTATTTTTGAAATGTATTGGTTGCAAGTGATCCCGTCTCATTGATAATTAAGTCCTAAATCAGAATGTCAAGATCTGTTTGGATCGATGGCTTGAGAGATATGCAAGCTGATTCAAATATTGATTTTGAACTTGGTATGTGGCCCAAGAGGTTCTTTGTTATGGGTTTGATCAGACCACAAATCTAAAGCTTGCATAGCCTATCGCTCAGCTTCAAACGAGTCTAAGGTTCACCGAAAACATTCTGAAAGCTCAAAATCTTTTTGGTTTAAATCTAAATTGGATTCATTGGAGGTGGTCTTGGAGGGGAGGATGCTCCATAAACTGCAGAGCATACTGGACAACACAGCTCACCCCCTCCATGACACTGGTCAAACTGAGGAACACCTTCAGCAACAGACTGGTTCCACCAAGATGCAGCACAGAACGCCACAAGAGATCCTTTTTCCCTGTGACTATCAAACTGTACAACTCCACCCCCTTCTGTCGTTGGGTAGACTGATTCCCCTTCCTCCAGCCCTGGACTTCCCACTCGTCACTTTAATTTCATGTATTTTGTTGTGTTTTTATGACAGTTGGCAGGCCATTTCCCCTCCTGGGATAAATACACTTCTATCCTATCGTATCGTAAATGAATATAAGTTTAGTTTATGTGTTAATGCACAGTCGACTTTATACATTTGCTCATTGTATTTTTTTTAACAAAATCAAACCATGATTCAAACATTTCGTAGAACATAGAACAGTACAACCGGGTACTAGCCCTTCGATCTACAATGTCTATACTGAACATGATGCCAAAAACCAGCTCTTTTTTTTCTTGCATGAACATTGTCCATTTCCCTCTGTTCCCTGCCTATCCATGTACCTACCTGACAATCTCATATATCGCACAAATGTATCTGACTACACCAGCATCCCCGGCAGCAAACTCCTAGCTGTGTTTAAAAAAAAAAAACGCACCCACGCATCGCCTTTAAACGCTGGCCCTCTCACCTTAAAGCGATGTCCTCTAGTATTTGATATTTCGATCCTGGGGGGAAAAGGTTGTGACTGTCTACCCCATCTATGCCGCTCATAATTTTACATACGTCTATCAGGTGAATGTTTCATTGAGTGTTTAGTTTTCTTTGTCAAAGAGCTGCAAAAATAGATTTGCTTTGGTGGTTGTGACAATGAAATATTCTCCATGCAAGAACTGGTGTCAAAGTATCAAAAAGCTTCATGCAACCACATCGGTATTATCACCAGCTATTTATATTTGGTTTGATTTACTCAGCAATTCTGATGACAATTTGTTGAAGAACGTGGAACTATTCGACAAGCTATCCTTGAGATTTAACGGAAGGGTGCTTTTTATGAAGGATGTCTTGGGAGATGAGATTTGCTGCTGGTCGTTTTACGGGAAGGGCCGCAAGCTCGCTGAGGTTTGCTGCACCTCCATTGTGTATGCAACCGAAAAGAAACAAACCAAGGTATGTGAAAAATAACCACTGTTTTACTTTACAGCGCGGAAACAGGCCCTTCAGTCCCCGCCGACCAGCGATCATCCCATGCACTAGCATTATCCCACACAACTAAGTTCTATTTACAATTTTTACCAAAGCCAATTACCTGTACATGTTTGAAGTGTTGGCGGAAACTGCAGCACTCGGGGCGGGGGGGGGGGGGGGGGTGGGGGGGAGCCCATGCGGTCACCGAGAGAACGTACAACCCCTGTACAGACAGCACTCTTAGTCAGGATTGAACCCGGGTCTCTGACACTGTGAGGTAGCATCTCTACTGCTACATCGCTGTGCCACATCTAGATGATATAATAATCTACCTTTTACCTTTTTTTTTGTCTGGTAATACAAAGTTGTTTGAAGTTGGTTAACCAGTTCCACAGTTCTAGCCAACAATCGGCCTGTCACGGAGCCTCCCCACCTGAGGTCATCTGTAGCCTGTTGTGCTGGACTTTTCTTACTTCCAATTCTCTCCTCCCCTCGCCCCCCCCTTGCAATGTCTGAAGAAGGGTCCTGACCTGAAACATCACCTATCCATTTTCTCCAGGGATGCTGCATTACCCGTTGAGTTACTCCAGCATTTTGTATTTATCTTTGATATAAACCACCATTTGCAGTTCCTGTATATTTCTATTTGAAGTTTGCTATGTTATGTCCTGATTGTCATGCTTTGATTTAATCCTGTCTTGTACCAATGATAGTTAAAGGGCATTTGTCCACTGAAATTAAATTATGTTGTGATCTGATTTTAATCCTGGAAGAAAAAGAAAAGTAAACATTATTCATCTATGATTGCGTGGGTTTTGTCCGGGTGCTCCGGTTTCCTCCCATATTCAAAAAACGTGCACGTTTGTAGGTAAATTGGCTTCTGTAAATTGTCTCTAGTGTGTGGGATGGAAAATTGGAATGATGTAGAACTAGTGTACGGGTGATCGATGGTCGGCACGGACTTGGTGGGCCGCTGGGCCTGTTTCCACGTTGTATCTCAAAACGAAACTAGTCATAAGGAATACGAGTAGGATTAGGCCATTCGGCCCATCAAGTCTACTCCGCCATTTAATCATGGCTGATCTATCTCTCCCTCCTAACCCCATTCTCCTACCTTCTCCCCATAACCTCTGACACCTGTACTAATCAAGAATCTATATCTCTGCCTTAAAAATATCTACTGACTAAACCTCCACAGCCTTCTGTGGCAAAGAATTCCACAGATCGCCACCCTCTGATTAAAGAAATTTCTCCTCATCTCTTTTCTAAAAGAAGGTCCATTAATTCTGAGACTGTGACCTCTAGTTCTAGACTCTCCCACTTGTGGAAACATCCCTCTCTGCATCCACGATTCACTTTCACGATTCTGTATGTTTCAATGAAGTCCCCCCTCATTCTTCTAAACTCCAGCGAGTACAGGCCCAATACTGGACCCTCTCCAGAGCTAGCACATCCTTCCTCAGATATGATGTCCAAAATTGCGCACAATATTCCAAAGGCGGCCTTACCGGCGCCTTATTGAGTCTCAACATTACGTCCCTGTTTTTTTATACAAGCCCTCTTGAAATAAAAGCTAGCATTGAGTTTGCTTTCTTTACTACCGATTCGGCATGTAGGTTAACTTTTTGGGAATCCAGCACCAACACCCCCAAGTCCCTTTGCACCTCCAATTTCTGGATTGTCATCCCATTTAGAAAATAGTCTACACCTTTATTCCTACTACCAAAATGCATAACTCCACACTTTGCTACACAAAATACCATGTGCCACATCTCTGCCTGCTCTCCCAACCTGTCCGAGTCCTTCCGCAGAGTCCCTGCTTTCTCTATACTACCTGCCCCTCCACCTATTTTCGTATCGTCTGCAAACTTGGCCACAAAGCCTTCAATTCCTTCGTCCAAATCATTAATATGCAACGTGAAGAGTAGTGGCCCCAGCACCGACCCCTGCGGAACTCCACTAGTCACTGGCAGCCAACCAGAAAAAGCCCCCTTTATTGCCACTTTTTGTCTTCTGCCATCCAGCCAACCTGCTATCCATGCTAGTATTTGCCCTTTGATACCGTGGGCTCTCATCGTCCTAAGTAGCCTAACGTGTGGCATCTTATCAAAGGCAAACATTGATGCAATTGGGATTATTCCTGAATGTCTCCAAGAGACTGGCCAAGTCAATAATTTTTCAAACATTTGGATTCAGGATTTGAGTATTTCTTTAGTGTTTTAAACAAAATTGTCTTGGGATTGGCATATCATGTAGGAAAATTTAAAGCAATTCACTCAATAGCTTGCTTCACCTGACACCTAGGTTAAACTCCAAGTCTAGTAGCTGATTTAAATGTATCCTCCTGCTGAATATCCAGACAGATTAATGTGGAATGTTTTGTCATCGTACTTGTATACATGAAAGGAAATTTAATTGAGTTTACTTTAGACATTCAGCATAGAAACTGGCCCTTCGACCCACCGTGTTTAAGAAGGAACTGCAGATGCTGGAAAATCGAAGGTACACAAAAATGCTGGAGAAACTCAGCGGGTGCAGCAGCATCTATGGAGTGAAGGAAATAGGCAACGTTTCGGGCCGAAACCTTTGGTTTCGGCCCGAAACCTTGCCTATTTCCTTCGCTCCATAGATGCTGCTGCACCCGCTGAGTTTCTCCAGCATATTTATGTACCTTCGACCCATCATGTCCATCTCGATACTATTTCTCCCTGTCACCTCATGGGTCTATGTTATCCCACTTTCTCATCCACTCCCAACACATTGTGGACAATTTTACACCAGCCAATTAACCTACAAACCTGTACGTCTTTGGGATGTGGGAGGGAACCGGAGCACCCGGAGAAAATCCATGCGGTCGCAGGGAGGACGTGCAAACTCCACACAGACAGCACCCGAGGGCAAGATCGATCCTGGGCGCCTGCCGTTCTTAGGCAGTGGCTCTACAGTTGCGTCTCTGTGCTGCCACTGTGACACAAAGAATGTGCCACATTCTCCAGTTGAAAGTCTGCTCCTATTGTCTGATTTCTCTTTTAATTGTGCAGGTTGAATTTCCTGAAGCAAGAATTTACGAAGAGACATTGAATGTCTTGCTTTATGAAACGCCACGTGTACCCGATAACTCACTGTTGGAAGCCACTAGTCGAACGTCTGCTCAAGGGTCACACAGTGAAGACGAGGAGGCATTGGAAGTTAGGGATCGTGTGCGTAGAATACACGTGAAAAGGTACAGCTCGTATGATGACAGACCACTCGGACACCAGGCTGCGTACAGAGACTAAACCCGTACCGGATTCTTGGGAATGGCGATATTTACATTTTTTTTTTTTTTAAATTGTGTGCTTATGGTCACCATGGTGCAGGATGATAACTGACTGGCAGATGGGAAACCTCCGTATTTGTTGTATATTAATTTTCACTTTTCTGTAAAACAAGCCTCGAAATACATCTCAAAACTTGTGTATGAATTTCCCTTCATTATGGATGATCCTTCTATTGATGCTTGGTATGTCCAGAAATCTGAAATCCAAAGTAATGTGATGTGGTTCTGCACCTGAATAGCGTGAGGCAGTGGGAGTTTGTACCCTTGCCATTGAATGGTCATCATCTTGTGACCATGTCATTTGACAGAGAGGGGACAAAATTTCCGCCACTCCCAGGAGGTTGCTGCACGTTTGCTTGAACCTGCGGAGGCCCGTGATCACGTGGCCTCCCGTTTCCGCCACTGTTTGATTCTGGCTATGTTTCACAGGGAAGTCCGCATGTGCACCTGAGCTGAGATATCTGCTGATTCCACACTTTGTTCCCATTCCTGCTTTGTGTTTGTCAGTATTGTATCACGTTTACTTCCAGCGCCATTGAGGAAGAGTTGACCTGGACCCTTGGAGTGTTTCAGTCAAAAGCTGCTGTCTGTGAAGCACTCCTTTTTTGGGGATATGAATTAGAGAGAAGGCGATGCGTAATTTTCATTTCTTACTGCATCTCTCTCCAAGTATTCTTTCAAATCAATGGCCATTGCAAATGAATATTTTAGACGCAATGTGTTTTAGTGCAGTTAACATCATTTGGGACTGAATTGTATTCACAAGCATTAGGATTAATATTAAAACATTCCACCTTTGTTACAAGCCTGCCAAATGTGGCAGCGTATTTGTGGTGAAACATTTTACATGTTTTTAATGCAATTTGTTCAGATTTCTTTTGTTAATGTGCAGCATGGGATGATGATGATTAACATTTCCACCTTTAATATAATGGTAGCACAGGTATTTGTCGGTGACATATTTTGACTGGACTGCAATGTTACAATGTTAAATTTCTGTTTGTGTATTTATGTACCCGTTGTGTTTTTCTGGACTGGGATGCTTAAAATTATTTTGTACCAATTTGGGCAGAATAGTGATGTGTCTAACATTTGCCTGAAGTAAACCTTCAGTTTGTTTTACTAATGTAATTTGACTGAAATCGTATTAAAATAACATGCAACATCAAGCAAACGAAGGTTTGACTTTCAACCAGAAAAGCTTTCAGTTAGTGTTTGGTAATAACCAGTTAATTTATTATGGAATCCTTCCATTAAGCCGACCCAATATCGGGTAATTTGCAGTGAGTTCTTTTTCAATCCCCTCTCCTATCTTTCCACAGGGTGGCACAGTGTTACAGTGGTACAGTTGCTGCCACGCAGCACCAGAGATCTGGGTTCGATCCTGACCTCGGGTGCTGACACTGGAGTTTACACATTCTCCCAGGGTTTTCTCCGGGTGTTCCAGTTTCCTCCCAAGTCTCAAAGATGTGCAGGTTTGTAGGTTCATTGACTCTGTAGGTTGCCCCTAGTGTGTAGGGGAGTGGATGAAAAAGTTGGATTATATAGATCTAATGTGAACGCATGATTGATGGTTGGCATGGACTCGGTAGGCCGAAGGGCCTGTTTCCATGCTGTACCTATAAACTAAACTAAACACTCCCCTATATCACACCACCTGCTGTCCCAATGATAGAGGTCGGTGACTAAATCTTGGGTGAGCAGGGGATTGTGAAAAAAAACTTCCTGCCGATGGAACATTTAGGAGAAAGTCAGTGTGCCAAAAATACTCAAATATCTTTTACTGTTCAGGCGATGAAGATTATGTTGAGATTTTTTCCCTTTCAGTTTTGATCTCAGTTGCACTAGGGGTTTGGGTGAGATTATCACTACTGCAGGATAAAACATCTCGTTACAATGTTTTTTCCCCATCAGAAAATAAGGCACCCACAGGAATCATCTATTGTGCGGCTGAATCATGATTGTACTGAAATCTGGACGTGTGAAAGTTAACAGCAAGAACCGTGATAGTCACGATGTGGTTTTACATTGAGCTATTTTTCCCAGATAAGTACAGAAGTGAGTTCTGCTCAGGGAACCACAGCACCAATGATGTCTATAAAAGATCACCAAAATGGCCCTGCGATGCATCTTAGTAACACTGTCCAGGTGTTTTTACTTCTAGATGCAGGTCTTGCCCAAAGGGCTAGAATCATTCCTAAACTGAACAACCATGTCCACAACAGCAGCAAGATCTCCACTGTAAATGATTGTGTTTGGAGTCTTGGTTCCCTTCCTGGAAGCATCTTTAAACCTGGATTCTATAGATACAACCAGTCCTTCATTAGCATGAGGATTTCCAAAGCATGATTGTGCCAATTAATCCTTGTTTTCCATGCCAAGACAGCTCGCTGATGCATGACCCAATGATTTATTTGCGAGCCAACACCTCTGAGACAATGGCTTATCATGCTAGCAGCACCGTGACTCAGCTGGTATAGCCCCTGCCTGACGGTGCCAGAGGCCCAGGTTTGATCATGATCTTGCCTGCTATCTGTGTGGCGTTTGCACCTTCTCCCTATGTTGGTTTCCTCCGGGTGCTCTGGTTTCCTCTTACATCCCAAACACGTGCAGATTGGTACATTAATTGGCCTCTGTTAATTTCCTAAGTCAGCAAGGAGTGGATGAGAAATGTGGATAACATAGAACGAATGTGGGTGGGTGATCGATGGTCGGCATGGACTCAGTGGGCCGAAGTACCTGTTTCCATGCAATCAAGGAAAAATCTGCGCATGACCAGTCTAGCCAAGATGGTACCATTTTTTTTTTGCAGGATACTTGTACAATATAGCAAACATGAAGGGTCCCGAATTGCAACGTTGCCCATCCTTTTTCTCCAGAGATGCTGCCTGACCCGCTGACTTACTGCAGCGTTTTGTCTATCTTAGATGGAAACCAGCATCTGCAGTTCTTTGTTCTCTGCTATTTATTTTGACTATTTAAGAGATCACCTACATGTTAAAACACCACCACCAGCACGACAAGCTAGAAGTGAAATAAAATCAATGAAAAAAATAAAATTGAAATCTAGACCCACCCCCTATAAGTACTGAGCCAAGAAAGACTATCCTGGTTGGTTGTATTAATATCTACTACATCTGATGTGTTGATGTCAAATAAACTAAAGGAACATATTTGTTACAAAAGTTAAAATTATATGAAAAGTTTAGAAAAAAACAGTCACCACACAACTGAACAGAATAAACTATTAAAGTTGGCCATAAAATAAATCTCAATTTTGCCTAGACACCTCAAGGCAAATGATTCCCTAATTTTCAGTGATAAATCAGTTCCAGCAGATATGAATGACATTGCCGTTTACCCCAAGCTTTTGATTGATGGCAATTGGGGTCTGGGTTTCCAATTTTGGAATTACCAGACCACCTTCATTGACTATAAAATATAGAAATCTAGTATCAACACAGGGCAGCAAGTGTAGAAACCTCCCAAGTTTTTCCCCCAAATTACTTCAAGTTTATTTTGAGTTATTTTGCAAACCATAATTCATTAAAACATTTTTTTTTTAATTTACAGCTTTTGAGTGGATTTGTGCCCGGCTCTGTGGAAATTAGTAGACCGACTTGCTAACTTGTAATAAAATCCTCACTATAAACCCCAGTCCGTGGGTCAAGCCTTGTTTCTAGGTACTTCTCATAAGAACACTAAGGCAACATCTCTGAAGGACATGGATAGCAACGCTTTGAGTCGGGATCCTTATTCAGACTGACTAGTTGCGCCACTGTGGTGCCCTTGAAAAGAATTTAAGAAGGAACTGCAGATGCTGGAAAATCGAAGGCACACAAAAATGCTGGAGAAACTCAGCGGGTGCAGCAGCATCTATGGAGCGAAGGAGATAGGCAACGTTTCGTCCTGAAACGTTGCCTATCTCCTTCGCTCCATAGATGCTGCTGCACCCGCTGAGTTTCTCCAGCATTTTTGTGTACCCTTGAAAAGAATGTTCTTTGAAAGAATTTTATAATTAGAAGCAAAGACCTTCTGCTATGGGCAGTGAAATGACTCGGTATAAATTGTGCAGCCCCAAAATGGCTCAAAAACATTATCAATTCAGATATAGAGTCATGCTGCGCTGAGGTAGGCCCTTTGGCCCAACTCGTCCATGCTGACCAAGCTGCCCCATCTAAGCAAGCCCCATTTGGCCCATATCTCTCTAAACCTTTCCTATCCCTGTATCTGTCCAAGTGTCTTTTAAATATTGCTATTGCACCTGCCTCAACTACCTTCTCTGCCAGCTCATTCCATAAACCCATCACCCTCTTGAGTGGAGAAAGGTGTCTTTCAGCTTCCTATTTAAATCTTTTCCCTCTCACCTTAAACCTGTGTCCCTGGGTAAAATAATCTGTACACTCACCCTGTCAATTCCCCATCATGATTATGTACCGCTTATGAGATCACCCCTGAGCCTCCTACACTCTAAGGAATTGTCCTAGCTTGCCCCAGCATCTCCCTATAGCTCAGGCGATCAAGTCCTGGCAACATTCTTGAATAAATATACTAATTAATTACCCCAGCATTGTCATTAAATGCAAATTGGAAACAGTTCAGCACAAAGCAAAGCCTTTTTTGTTCAAACATTTTGTCTGAATTATTATTTTTTGTTCCCGGCTTGACTGCAATTATCGATGAGTGATGACATACAAAACTGCGATTTGCGTGCATGTTTCCAAATCCACTTTTATTCATTAGCCAATTTGTACAACCCACATACTGCAGTGATTAAAATGCTGCTGGTAACAGTGGATTCTCATTTTAATTAAGATTTGAAATGGTTGGATTAACTCTGATGAGGGGGGAGGGCAGGGGGAGAAAAATCAAGTTCTGTTGGTTAACTAACAAACTGGAATACTCACTTGCAAAACAGAATCTGTAAATAAATTTGCTTTTAACACTGTGGTGGTTTGTTTATTTTCCACAATTTTGTTGTGTCACACATATTTCAAACTGAAGCAGTGCTACCTGAGGTATAACTCATTAGAAGTGTATCCTGGGCAGAACGGTGTTGCTCCTTTTTAAATGTTATGAAACAAAAATGTTTGCCAAACTTAATAAAATTTGTGATGGTTATTGTTATGTGTGTGCTGTTTTTTTTAACGCATTGTGATAGTACATGTTGTATGCATTTTATATTTGAACAGTTTGCAGTAGTACAATTATTGCCCTTGAGAATCAGTTTAAATGGAAAACAGCAAAAAATCAACCTTAGGAAGAGTGTGTAAGAGAAACCAAGTGTTGACGCAGTGTGTTCAAAAATAAATGATGGGTAAGGAAACGATATGTAATGGCAACTAATGAGCAGTTCATTCTTATTGACAATAAGATCATGAGTCAAGAGTGTTTAATTGTCATATGTACCGATAACTAAACAATGGAATTCGTACACAACAGGTCTGTTAGAACACAGTGCTCGTAGATAATACAATAAACAATAACATCTTAAATAAATGAAAAGAAAATAATATTAGTGTGCTGGAGCAAATGGAAGCCACATGAAGTTGGTGTTCAAAGTAACGGGCGATTTATTAAAACTGGTGCACACCAGGAGACCAGTCAAAGCGGATGTGAGGGTGACTTTGGTACAGCTTTTACATTCTCTGCTGACAGGATTACGTAGAAACTTGATTAACAGTAAAACCAGGTCTTGATTACAGAATGGAGGTAACTGAAAGACTTAATTAGGTAACAAACTAGATTGCAGAATAAAATGATTATCCACAAGTCTAACATAGTTGACAGTAGATCCAATTTTATGTTACAATGATGGGTGCACACTATTACATAATCAATGACGTTCCTGAAATTTTTGTGTCGTCACCACTGCATTCCATGTCTCTACTTAGCAGAGGGCCTATTCACTGGATGAATTTAAAAGATAGAGCTCTAGGGGCTAGCGGAATCGATGGATATGGGGAGAAGGCAGGCACGGGTTACTGATTGTGGATGATCAGCCATGATCACAATGAATGACGGTACAGGCTCGAACAGCCAAAAGGCCTCGTCCTGCACCTATTTTCTATGTTTACTTATATACTTTGTGGTTCCCGATCACCACATTAGTACAATTCACACCCCTATTTACTATTATCATTCTCTCCATTCTTTCCCCTAAAACATAGTGCAAACATTCTTCGTGCAACCAACACTATTCATCGCTTAGATGATGATTGTTGTGACCTGGGTTCGATCCTGACATCAGGTGATTGACTGTGTGAAGTTTGCACGTTCTTTTTGTGATCACGAGGGTTTCCTCCGGGTGCTCAGGTTTCCTCCCACATCAAAAAGACATATGGAGATTGAAGGTTAATTAGCCTCTGTAATTTGCACCAAGTGTGTTGGGAGTGGAGGAGAAACTAGGATAACATAGAACAAATGTGAATGGGTGATCGATGGGCAACATGGACCCAGGGCCGAATCGCCTGTTTCCATGCTCAACTAAACACAACCCATTGCATTCTCGACCTTCTGTAAGTAGGACGAATAACTGCCATAAGTAACTAGCTGGTCAAGAAGAAAGTCCATGTTTATTAATCATGTTTGTGAGGAGGGAATGGAAGTTCATTGGAGAGACCTTACATCTGTTTGTTAGTGTCTACAATTTCTCAGTGTCTATAGCCTTAGTGAAGTATGACTCGGTTCATTTGTAGAGAGTTTGGAGAAATGCTCATTTGACATTGCAAGTAATGTATACCAAAAGGTTAAATAAATCACACTCGTGAATAATTAGATTTGGGGCTAAACAGCTGAATTTGGCAACGTATTTGAAATGCACTCTGGCTAAAGTAGTGCACATCACTGCCAAGGTGAGGACAGTTATTCTGTATGATAATCACAGCAGCACTGTAATAGCTTGTAGTGGTGCAGCTGGTAGAGCTGCTGCCTCACAACACTGTAGACCAGGTTCGATCCTGACCTTGGGCACTATCTGTGTAGAGTTTGCATGCTCTCCCTATAAACGGGTGGGTTTCCTCAGGGAGCTCCAGTTTCCTCCCACATCCCAAAGACGTGGGTTTTGTAGGTTAATTGGCCCTCTGCAAATTGCCCCTGTTGTATAGGGAGTGGATGGGAAAGTGGAATAACCTAGAACTAATGTGAACGGCTGATCAAGGGTCAGCGTGGACTCGGTGGGCCGAAGGGCCTGTCTCTATGCTGTATCTTTCAATCAATAAGACACCGTGCTGAAGTAACTCAGCTGGTCAGGCAGCATCTCTGGAGAACATGGATTGATGACTTCAGGTCGGGACCGTTCTTCAGTCTGAGGTGGGTCCTGGCCTGAAATGTCATCTGTTCATGTTCACCAGAACCGCTGCCTGACCCGCTGAGTTACTCCAGCACTTTGTGTCCTTCTTTGTAAATCAACATCTGCAGTTCCTTGTTTCTCCATCAAAACTTACGATTATCCTCAATATTAGCTGGGATCAAATGTATCCTTGGAGGAGTTTCCAGAACTGAGGAGCAAGCTAAGATAGGAAATCAGTGGGGCAAAACGGGGCCAGGAGATAGCTTTGGCAAGTAGTATTAAGAATAATCCCAAGAGATTTTATGTACATTAAGGGAAAAGGGTAACGCTGTGCCCCACGCCTCCTTACTCTTGATCTCAGACAATTTCTCTCATCATCCAAGCTTCCTTACGCCCAAAATAGACACAAAACGCTGGAGTAACTCAGCGGGCCAGCCAGCATCTTTGGAGAGAAGGGATGGGTGACATTGCTTCCCACCTGCCTTGCCATTCACTCTATCCTTAACTCCTTAACTCACACATAATCTTTTCAGCTGGCCTTTGTTCACCCAGCTGCCAGTGAAATCCTCCTCATCTGTATCCACCCAACACTGGCCAGGCATTGTCCTGCCCATCCTTTCTCCCAGCTTTCTCCTCACCCCCCCCCCCCCTTCCTCTCCACTACAATCAGTCTGAATAAGGGTCCTATGGTTCTCCCCGTTCTCCAGAGATGCTGCCTGGCCCACTGGGTTACTCCAGCACTTTGTGTCTTTTCTTTGAGAACTGGCGTTTGCAGTTCCTCGTGTCTCATGGGGGAACTCAGAGGGTCTGGCAGCACCTGTGGATGGTAATGGAAAGAGCATTTTTCGTGGAGTCACAGGTTCAGCTGGAAATAATGAATGTGGTGATTTTAGGGCTTTGACTTTGACCTGGATCAACGAGGTGTCACTTCCAACTGAACTGAAGTGGCTTCATCAGCCTGAAGAAGGGTCCCGACCCGAAACGCCGCCTTATCCATGTTCTCCAGAGATGCTGAGTTTAAATCCCAGCACTCTGTGTCACTTCCAACGCTGGCCTGTGAGCAGCGCTATCCCTTTAACACGAGAGTCAAATCTTGTTACACAAAAAAAGCTGGAGAAACTCAGCGGGTGCAGCAGCATCTATGGAGCGAAGGAAATAGGCAACGTTGCCTATTTCCTTCGCTCCATAGATGCTGCTGCACCCGCTGAGTTTCTCCAGCTTTTTTGTGTAACCTTCGATTCTCCAGCATCTGCAGTTCCCTCTTAAAAACAGTCAAATCTTGTTCTCCCATTGACAAATAGAAGAAAATGTGGAGGAAACGGGACTTGGAGCCTTTTGTTCCTAAAGCATAACATTCGTATCTCTTCGAAGATAGACACAAGATGCTGGAGTCAAACTCAGTGGGAATGGGCAGCATCTCTGGAGAAAAGGAACAGGTGATATATCGGGTCGAGACACTTCTGCACACTCGCCTATTCCTTCTCTCTGCAGAGATGCTGCCTGACCCGCTGAGTTACTCCAGCTTTTTGTGTCTATCTTCGGTTTAAACCAGCATCTGCAGTTCCTTCCTGCACATTCTTAATTCCTCCTTTGTAGACAATGACCCCTCCAGCCCTGAACGCTGCCGCAGCGCCGTTTTATTAACCAAGTACAAATGATTCATAAAAGATGTGACACTTCCATCTGATTTCTCTTCAACACGTTGCACCCACAACGACTGCGGCTCTGGAACAAAAAGCGTCATTGGGAGGGGAAACGAGAACAGAAAGGGTGTTTGATTTTCCTAAGCGTTCTGGATGTTTGACGTTTATTGCTTCATTATTTTGCACGACTGTACCCGAAAATAGAATGTGTTAAGACCTATCAGTCAACCGCTGGATAGCGCTGGTGAATCATAAACCGTTAGATTATTAATGGTGATTCATAATTAACACGATGAAGCCAATTAAATGAATGGTATGGGCACGCAATTATTGTACTTTTTTTTTGTTTATTGTAAAAAGTAGGTAGGAACTGCAGGTGCTGGCTTGCACCGAAAAAAACCACAATGTGCTGGAGTAACTGCACTAGACACAATGTGCAGGTGTCTGCCTCCTTCAGACTATATATGTATAAATCAGAAACTGTAATATTTACAACATTTTTCAATTTAGAGCTGAACAACACGCACTAGGGGAATTCGGCCCGACTGTTCATGCTGTCCACATTCCCTGACCGAACTTGTCCCATTTAAATTCATAAGTCATCGGAGCAGAATTAGGTAATCTGACACATGGAGTCTACTGTGCCATTCAATCATGGCTGAATGATCTTTCCCTCTCACCCCCATTCTCCCGCCTTCCTCCCATTTTACCCCTGACACCCGTACTCATCCCCCTTAAAAATACCCAATGGTTTGGCCTCCACAGCCTTGTGTGGCAATGAATTCTGCAAATTCACCAACCCCCAAATAAGTTCCTCCTCGTCTCCTTTCTATATCGTCTCCTGGCTATTTTACCTGCCAACGAAACATATGTTTCTTATGTTTCTATGTTTCTATGATCAGCCATGATCATATTGAATGGCGGTGCAGGCTCGAAGGGCCGAATGGCCTACTCCTGCTCCTAATTTCTATGTTTCTATGTTTCTATAGGTACATCCTTTTATTCTGAGGCTGAGCGCTCTGGTCCTAGACTCTCCCATTTGCTTGTGCCAGGCCCAAACTCCTCCAAATCCATATATTTTGCATTTGTACCTGCCTCTGCCACCTCCTCTGGCAGCTGGTTCCATATATGCACCTCCCTCCATTTGCAGGTGCTGTCAGTAGCCGACTTGGGGCTACTGACTATCCCGCGGTCTAGGTTTAAGCCCAGGGGTGACTGTGCTTTTGCGGTTGCAGCAGCTAGACTGTGGAACAGCATCCCTCTCCTCATCAGAACTGCCCCCTCCATCGACTCCTTTAAGTCACGACTCAAAAACTATTACTAGTACTCCCTAGTGTTTTTGAGCCCCTCTGAGGGGCCGCTGCAAACAGTTTATGTATGTATTGTTAGGTCTGTCTACCGTTGTATGTATCAAATTAGTACCTGCACTGATGTGAAGCACTTTGGTCAACGTGAGTTGTTTTTAAATGTGCTATACAAATACATTTATTATTATTATTATTATTATTATTATTATTATTTGAAATAGTAGTCATTGAGCCTGTTCAAAATCTTTCGCCTCTTGTCTTTTAACATGCCCTCTCATTTCAGGCCCCCATACATGGGAAAAAGACTGTGGCAAGTCACCTTATCCTACGCCCATCCGGATTTCATATACCACTCGTTCAGCCTCCCGTGCTACAGTGTAAAAAGTCCCTGCCTCTCCATAGAACTCAAACCCTCCAGTCCCAGTTTTATTGCACCCTTTCCAGTTTGGTGATATGTTTAAGAAGCACGGGCCTGGTGGGCCAACGCTGTATCTCTGTACTAAACTGGAGCTAAAGAAGACCAATTCTACACACAATGCAGTAGATGCTATCTTATCAATGCCCAATATAACTGAAGCATATCCTTCCTACTTTTGTATTCAACTCCCACAGCAATAAATAATCACATCCCATTAGCATTTCTAATTAGTTGCAGTAAGTGCGCACTAACCTTTGCAAATTGTTCTTGACAATAACTGGATCCCTCTGTAAATCATAGGGTTTGCTATTTTACCTGCCAAAGTGAGCCAGGCCACATTTCCCCACATGTAACACTGTCGTGCACTCACTTGACCTTTGTGGCTACTTTATCTTCTCTATATTGCCACTGGCAAATATAACTATCATGTATCTGGTGCCTTCATCCAAATCATTTACAGCAATTGTAATAAACCGAGGTTTCAGCATTGATCCCTGCAGAACACAATTTATTACCTGTTTAAATGTTCATTGTTAGCTTCCCACATTTAAATTTTGATCTTTTGATATTTCGGAGGGCTAAATATCTACACATCCAAAATGCAGCTCAGAAAATTACTGCATCGGAAGGAACTGGAGATGCTGGTTTACACCAAACACAGGTACAAAGTGCTGGAGTAACTTAGTGGGTCAGGCAGTTTCTCTTCCTTAGACTTAAGGGGCTGTCCCACTTGGGCGACCTAATCCGCGAGTTAAGAAGAGTGTCTTCGACCTTCAAGTTTGAGGGCACTCGCCTGGAAAGCCTCAAGCTGGATCGACCGACCGCATACAAAAACATATCGCAAAGGCGGGGGCCAGGGAGAGCGGGGGGAGCGCTGTCTGAAATTCACACCCGCGATGAAGAGGAGGTCCGCATCTGATCCGTAATCCATGTCAGGTTTCCACACCACCATCTAGTGTCATGCGTGCAGCCATGTTAGTTAGTTCAACTTACTCCGAGCCTACAGTACTCATTTCGATGGTCTCTGTATGTATTCTAATTAAAGTACTTGCTATGATATATAATGACTCTGTATCAATAGTACTTTGCATAGGCTATGGTGGACAGAACATAGAAACATAGAAAATAGGTGCAGGAGTAGGCCATTTGGCCCTTCGAGCCTGCACCGCCATTCAATATGATCATGGCTGATCATCCAACTCAGTATCCCATCCCTGCCTTCTCTCCATACCCCCTGATCCCTTTAGCCACAATGGCCACATCTAACTCCCTCTTAAATATAGCCAATGAACTGGCCTCAACTACCTTCTGTGGCAGAGAATTCCAGAGATTCACCACTCTCTGTGTGAAAAATGTTTTCCTCATCTCGGTCCTAAAAGATTTCCCCCTTATCCTTAAACTGTGACCCCATGTTCTGGTCTTCCCCAACATCGGGAACAATCTTCCTGCATCTAGCCTGTCCAACCCCTTAAGAATTTTGTAAGTTTCTATAATATCCCCTCTCAATCTTCTAAATTCTAGTGAGTACAAACC
Source organism: Leucoraja erinaceus (assembly GCF_028641065.1). Classification (NCBI taxonomy): domain Eukaryota; kingdom Metazoa; phylum Chordata; class Chondrichthyes; order Rajiformes; family Rajidae; genus Leucoraja; species Leucoraja erinaceus. The sequence continues at coordinate 5,674,927 of NC_073404.1, read as the reverse complement.
GAGTCTATCCATTCTTTCTTCATATGAAAGTCCTGACATCCCAGGAATCAGTCTGGTGAACCTTCTCTGTACTCCCTCTATGGCAAGAATGTCCTTCCTCAGATTAGGAGACCAAAACTGTATGCAATACTCCAGGTGTGGTCTCACCAGGACCCTGTACAACTGCAGTAGAAGCTCCCTGCTCCTATACTCAAATCCTTTTGCTATGAATGCTAACATACCATTCGCCTTCTTCACTGCCTGCTGCACCTGCATGCCTACTTTTAATGACTGGTGTACCATGACCCCCAGGTCTCTTTGCATCTCCCCCTTTCCTAATCGGCCACCATTCAGATAATAGTCTACTTTCCTGTTTTTGCCACCAAAGTGGATAACATCACATTTATCCACATTATACTGCATCTGCCATGCATTTGCCCACTCACCCAGCCTATCCAAGTCACCTTGCAGCCTCCTAGCATCCTCCACACAGCTAACACTGCCCCCCGGCTTCAAATTTGGAGTGTGCATCAATTCCCTCGCAAATATTCGGAGATAGTTGCATTCGGTACCCCACTTCTGCCTGCCGTCGTTTACCTCCTAAATCATTCTATCCACATATCGTAAATAGCTTTAAGGGGTCCCAGCACTGATGGTCAAATATGCTTGCGGTGGCCCCATCTAATTTAAATTGACCTGGGGTCACAGTGTCACAATATAGATTTGTCCTTTCAAGACTGAGGTGAGAAGCTATTTCCACACTCAGAGGGACACACACCTGCTTTCACCCAATTTAATTTATTTCATCCACCTGTCTATTCATCATTAAACATATTGATTCCACACCCAATAAAATATCACCACTCTTATTAAAACCAGATGAGTCAGGAGAGTCAAGAGTATTTTATTCTCATATGTCCCAAAACAGATCACTGAAATTCTTACTTCACCACAATATTTGGAGGATGTGTTTAATAGCCTGATGGTTGTTAGGAAGAAGCTGCTTCGGAACCTAGACATTGCAGTCAATTTCCCTCCACAGATGCTGCCTGGTCCTCTGAGTTACTCCAGCACTTTGTGTTTTGCTCAAGATTCCAGCATCTGCAATCCTCCGCAGAAACAAGGAACTGCAGACGCTGATTTGCACAAAATTTGCACAAAGTGCTGGAGTAACTTGGCAGGTCAGGCAACATCTCTGGAGAACCCTTCTTCAGTCTGATTGTAGTGAGGGGGGGAGAAGGCAGGAAGAAAGAAGGTGTAGGGCAAAGCCTGGCAGCTAATAGATGGAAGACAGACACAAAATGCTGGAGTAACTCAGCAATCAAGCAGCGTCTCTGGAGAAAAGGAATAGGTGACGTTTCAAGTGGAGAACCATCTGGAGTTCTTTCCTTTTGGAAATAATGAGTCTGCGAATCAGGTTTGTTGAATCTGTGGAATTCTTTGCCGCAGAAGGCTGTGGAGGCCAAGTCAATTGATATTTTTAAGGCAGAGATAGATACATTCTTGATTAGTACGGATGTCAAGGGTTATGGGGAGAAGGCAGGAGAATGGGGTTGGGAAGGAGAGATATATCAGCCATGATTGAATGGCGGAGTAGACTTGATGGGCCGAACGGCCTTATTCTGCTCCTATCACTTATGATCTTATGACCTTACAGGTGAGCGTTTTTTTGTTTTTGTTTTGAGAGACAGATAGTCTGAAGAAGAGTCCTGGCCTGAAACGTCCCCTATCCATGTTCTCCAGAGATGCCGCCTGAGTTACTCCAACGTTGTGTGTCGTTCTGCAGTCTCTAGCGACTGAAGGCAGCCTTCCTCCGGTTGACAGCAGTGGCAAATATATTTCCCCTAATCGTGGCGTGAGCAACTTCGAAAAACAAATGACCTATCGCGGTGGGCCAAACAATTTCGTCGGGCTGTTATTTCAAGTTGATTTGTAACGGTTCACAGTCTTGTTATTTCAAACACTGAATTATGGCAACCTTCAAAAACGGAGAGATCCTCGTCCAATGTTGAATGGAGACGGGGCACTTCGTAAAAAAACATTCGCACTACGGCTAAAAAGAATTCACTCGTAGGAAACATTCTTTTGCACACCGTGGCTGAACAAATAATAATAATATGCAGAACTGCAGGTGCTGATCAATACACAAAAGGATATAAAGTGCTGGAGTAACTCAGCCATTTAAGAAGGAACTGCAGAGGCTGGAACAATCGAAGGTAGACAAAAATGCTGAAGGAACTCAGCGGGTGAGGATGTGAGCATCTACGGAGCGAAGGAATGGGTGACGTTTCGGGTCGAGACCCTTCTTCAGACGTCAGTCTCACTGTAACTCAGCTGGTCAGGCAGCATCTCTGGAGAACATGAATAGGCGACGTTTCATGCCACACAGTCATAGAGTCATATGGCTTGGAAACAGGCCCTTCGGCCCAACTTGCCCACGACGACCAACATGTCCCATCTATGCTAGTTCCAAACCCGTCCCATCCATGAACCTGTCTAAATATTTCTTAAACGTTACGATAGCACCTGCCTCAACTACCTCCTTCGGCAGCTCTTTCTTTACACCCACCAACACTTTATGTGAAAAAGTTATCCCTCGTATTCCTATTAAATCTTCCACCCCCACCCGTTTTGCAGGGATGCTGCCTGACCTGCTGAGTTACTCCTGCACTTTGTGAATTAATAATTTGCATTTGTACAGCTGTGTCATCGACAAAAGAGGTGAAGGACAAAATTGGATTTTTTTTTTTTAAAGGTAGGGTTTCATTTACTCAGAGAGGGCGAGGAAAACGTGGGAGGAAAGGAGTGGTTTAATTGCAGAGTGATCTTGTGAAAGACAGGGCGGAGAACGTTTGAGTGGGTGGTATGAAGTGGAGCCGAGGCGCCTTAAGACTCGCGTCTCATTGTAGACTGGCCCGAAGCGGTTAATACACGTTGATGGATCGATATAGTTTACCCACTTTCGTATTAGGATAACATGGTCTCTCCAGAGCAGCAGTAGCTTCGGCCTGATTTCATCCTGGAAGGAACTGCAGATGCAGGTTTACAAAAGAAAATACACAAAGTGCTGGAGTAACTCGGCTGACCGGGCAGCATAGAAACATAGAAAATTGGTGCAGGAGGAGGCCATTCGGCCCTTCGAGCCAGCACCGCCATTCGATCTGATCATGGCTGATCGTCCACAATCAGTACCCCGTTCCTGCCTTCTCCCCATAGCCCCTGACTCCGCTATTTTTAAGAGCCCTATCTAGCTCTCTCTCTTGAAAGCATCCAGAGAACCTGCCTCCATCGCCCTCTGAGGTAGAGAATTCCACAGACTCACTTCTGAAGAAGGGTCTCGACCCGAAACGTCACCTATTCCTTTTCATTAATGAGATCATTTCTGGCAAACCTCCTCTGGGACCCCCTCCAACGCCAGCACACCCCGCCTCTGACATGCGGTCCAAATTGCTCACAATAGTCCAAATGTGGCCTCACCAGCGTCTTCTGGCAAAGCCACAGCTTCACATTATTAGACAGGTATTTTGTTCGGCTCCTTTGTGGCGAGTCTAGACATTCCTGAAAAGCTTTATTTCTGCATCCAAACAGATCAGACAATACTGTACATAAACACAATCCAGTCAAACTCAAATACAATAGGTAGAGCAAAGGGGAGGATACGGAATACAGAATATAGTTCTCAGCGTTGCAGCGCGCCAGTTCCAGGGACAAAGTCCAATAGAAACATAGAAACCTATGAAATAGGAGCAGGGGTAGGCCAATCGGCCCTTCGAGCCTGCACCGCCATTCAATATGATCATGGCTGATCATCCAACTCAGTATCCCGTACCTGCCTTCTCTCCATACCCTCTGATCCCTTTAGCCACAAGGGCCACATCTAACTCCCTCTTAAATATAGCCAATGAACTGGCCTCAACTACCCTCTGTTCACTGCTTTCCCCCCATATCCCTTGATTGCGTTAGCCCTCAGAGCTAAATGTAACTTTCTCTTGAATGTCCGAACTGGGGTAGAGATGGATCGGACAGTACCCTAGCTTATGGAAGGACCGTTCAGAAGCCCCGATAACAGAGGGGAAGAAGCTGTTACCGGAGTCTCAGCATCGGTGTTAAATCCAAATTGCTCCGTTTCCCCCCGGCAGTTCTTGTTTTGACGTAACCAGAGTCCTTGTGATAACAGCCACCGATATTAAAAAAAAACCATGCATGTTGTCAACAACAATGCCGACACGCAGCCACTGAGGCAAATAAGGTACCGAGAGATGCAGGTTTGAGGACTTGCTCGCGTTGGTGAAGACTTGAGCTCGCTGTCCCACGATGCCTTCCAAGATGCAGAGTGTGAAACTGCACTCGCCCGATTCCCGGAGACGTCCATAACAGGTCATGTTCTGGGTAGGAAGACAGTTAGTTATTCGCGATCATCCGTTACTACATCCAGCTGGGACACTTATAATAAGTTGTTTAAAAAAATAAATTGTACAGGTACACGGGTAGACAATGTTTAGATGGGTATATGGACCAAACGTAGGGAAACAGGGCGGAATGGGCCGAAGGGCCGTATAATTATGACTCTATAATTATAATCGTAACACGCAGGGGTTATCATTTCACACAGGGGTCATTTTACAGAGTAAACGCTGTAGCTTCAACCTAACAGCCAGGTTCAGCAGAACTGCGGGGCAGTGTGGCCTTTCCTCGCCTCTAGTTTATCCCTACCCCCCCCACCCCCCCCCCCCCCCCCCCCCCCCCACCCCCCCCCCCCCCCCCCCCCCCCCCCCCCCCCCACCCCCCCCCCCCCCCCCCCCCCCCCCCCCCCCCCCCCCCCCCCCCCCCCCCCCCCCCCCCCCCCCCCCCCCCCCCCTCTCTACTTTCAGTCTAATGAAGGATTACGAGCCGAAACATCCCCTATTCCTTTTTCTCCAGAGATGCTGCCTGACCCGCTGAGTTTTACTCCGGCACTTTGTGTCTATCTTCTCGAGTGAATGGCCGTGGTTGATGTCTGCTGTGAAAGAGGCCGCTATCGCTAGATGCCCACTACCTCCCCCTCCCCCCCACCCCCCCACCACCCTTGTGTTTGTCGGCTGTTGCTAGGCGTGTCAGTCAGTCTCGGCGTTGGTCGTGTGGTGACCTCGTTGTTAAGAGGCGGTGCTGTGGAATCTCAGTGGGGCGTCGCTGCTTTATCGCCTTGTCTCAATGTCATCTCCTGGGCCTTCCCTGTCTCTGGATTCCTTCGCTGTCTCGGATTCTGGCCCCTTTGGGAATTCCCCTTTGTCCTCCATTTATACAATCCCTCCTCTCACACCCTTTAAATAATCGCGGTCTTCATCTGACTTCTCCCAGAGGTTCTCGAAATCACATCTGGGTTATTTTGGAGGATTCCCTTCCCCCAATGGACATCTTCTCTGGGGTGGACAATGGTTTGCCCGAAGAGGACCTTCTTACTTCCAGACCTTCTCGGTCTCCTAATTGGTAAACCAGCATCCGCAGTTCCTGGTTTCATCTCCGCCTCGGATTCTGGTGTCCCATTGATGTTTCTGCGCCTTGTCTCAGAGGATCCCCTCTGCTGTTGCTGACCTGGCCAAGTATCCTCTCCCTTGTGTTAATTTCTCGTGATGTAGAAGGAGGCCGTTCAGCCCGTCGTCAATGCCAGTCCTCAGATCGACAGCGGCCCATCACTCCCATGCCCCGATTGTCCTCCTGTTTCGCGTGCGAGTCAACTCACGGTTGATTCGCCTACCGCTCGTCCCCCCAAAAGGTATCTTGGAAAACACAAGGAACTGCAGATGCTGGTTTATTGGAAAAAAGACACAAAGTGCTGGAGTACCTCGGCGGGTCAGGCAGCATCTCTGGTGGATTTAGATGGGCCACATTTCGGGTTGGGACTCTTCTTCTTCAGGCTGATTGGAGGAGAAAGTTGGATGAGAGGTGGGGGTGGGACAAAGCCTGGGGAGTGATAGATGGATACAGGTGAAGAAAAGACAAAAAGCTGAGAAATAAGGAGAGAGGAGTGTGAAATGTGCGGCCAGAGGAAGGGAAAACGGGAGAAGAAGCAATGGGCGCGGGGTAGTGGAAGAGATAGGTGTGCTTGTAGATGGGGCACAGGGGGAGAGGCTGGAGGAGGAGGCAGGAGATGTTTCATAGTGTCATAGAGTCATGGAGTGACACAGTGTGGAAGCTCTGGCCCAACTTACCTATACCAGTCAACATGT